>NC_134269.1:198742781-198745281 GCF_031893055.1 Leptodactylus fuscus | reverse complement strand
AAAAATGTCGCAACCCAGTGTTTTATTGTGACTTGAGACTAAGTTAGTGCAAAATAGAATATATATATATATATATATATATATATATATATATATATATATATATTTAATGAATTTAATGAAAACATGAGTAAATACATGTGAAAATAATCCCAGGAGAAGATTTTATTTTTAAACCAGATTTTTTTCTCCATTTTTTCCATATAATGGTAATAAAGACAGATAGATGTGATTTAATATAAATGTAGAAAATTTATTTTTTTCCAGATCTGCCATACAAATAACCTGGTACATAATAGAATAAAATCTTTATATACAAAAAAATACATTTTCATATGAATGAAACCTTTTTGAATAAATTAAACTCCCATCATGGTCTGAGAACTTCAATCTCCAGGACTGAAGGCTCCTCTATAGGAAGACAACAGTACTGGGGTCAGGATAAATAATGCATGAGCCCAAGGCCTTGTCTTCTATTCAAGTCCTTTCATTGTATTGTCACAGGATCCAAACCAAATTTTCATGCTCATTTTTCTTCGTGAGAGTTTTACAAATTGTAAAATTGACTTTTCACCCAGTCTGCATCGCAAGACCTGACCTGTTCCTCATGAGAAGAAGAATCTCTGGACAATTTGTAGAGAACACATACAGGAAGAGTTTAGGAGGGGGGAAAGTGCAAAAATAAGTGAACCCCTTTTAGATATGGGCTTTCACAGTCTGTAAAAAGTTCTGCTGTCATGTGAAGACCTTTCCATTATTCTTTAAGGCAGTATATAGAATGTTAAGGAAACCCATGCTTCTATATCACACTACAGGACACTTGTATAGAACAAAGACAAAGGTCAACATATTAAGGCCAAGACTCAGGAGACATCTCTACATCTACTGATACTGCACAAAGCAGGCAGAATGCTGCAGAAAGTTCTGGGGAAGGCTGTGGAGGGAGAAAAGTTTTTCTGTCTGCCCATAGTAACAGTCTTCAGACATGGCTGGGCTACTTGGATTAGAGGTGCAGGCTGAGAAGGAGGAAGATGATGATGGAGAACCTGTGGACATCCATGATCCAGCATCACTGCCAGGGCTCGGAGGAGCTGCAGGACTCCTGTATCCCGCTTGGACCAGTTCTACTTGGGACTTGTCTTTGGTCTGGTCAGCTAATCTCAAGGTTTCAGATAGAGCCCAGATGTAGTTGTGAGCCAGCCTTAGAGTTTCTATCTTGGTTAGTTTTGTGTCATCTGGGAAGCAGGGCAAAATGCTCCTGAGTTCATCTAAGGCTGAGTTCAGATTGTGCATTCTGTTCCTCTCCCTGTCATTGGCTTTCACTCGTCTGGTCTTCTTAATGGTGTGCAGGATGGCTTCATTTTTCACCCTGCTTCTGCCCCTTCTTTTCTTTTTCTCTTCCTCACACTTTTCTGGAGATGTGAGGTCTCCATTGGAGTAGGGAGAGGGGGGCTGGAGGCTGCAGGAGTCTTCATCTTCTGAGGGGGAGAAGGACATCCTGCTGGAGGTGTCATAGTCAGAGTAGGGTCTGTCCATGGTGGATGGAGGTCTGTGGAGAGACAAGGTACAGGCGGTGAGTACAAGCAGTGACAGTATATAGATATTCTATAATCACATTATATATACTGGTGCAGGCTGGTGAGTATTGTGTAACAAGCAGTGACAGTATATAGATATTCTATAGTCACCATATATACACAGGTGCAGGCTGGTGAGTAGTCTGTAACAAGCAGTGACTATATATATATATATATATATATATATATATATATATATATATATTCTATAGTCACATTATATATACTGGTGCAGGATGGTGAGTATTCTATAACAAGAAGTGACATATATAGATATCCTGCAGTCACATATATACAGGTACATGCTGGTGAGTATTCTATAACAAGAAGTGACATATATAGATATCCTGTAGTCACATATATACAGGTGCAGGATGGTGAGTATTCTATAACAAGCAGTCACTGTATTTAGATATTCTATAGTCACATTATATATACTGGTGCAGGCTGGTGAGTATTATGTAACAAGCAGTGACAGTATATAGATATTCTATAGTCACATATGTATAGGTACAGGCTGGTGAGTATTGTGTAACAAGCAGAGACTGTATATAGTCACCATATATACAGGTGCAGTAAGTCATATACAACCTAATGACAACACAAGGAAACAGTCAGATGCAGAGAAGGGAGCCCAGACTTACATTGACAGAATGTAACAGTGGAGATAAAAGTCTTGGAGAAAAGTTGAGCTCCTCTTGAGGGACACGCGACAGCTCTTGTCTTTGAAGTGCTCCTTGTACTATGAGCTCGTGTGAGCAGTGAGTGTGGCACACGACTGGCCTCAGACACCTTATATAGGGTGTAAGACAATAGCCCTCCCCCCAAGCTCCCCCCTGGACTGAGGGATGAATGAATGAATGAAGGCATCAGGTCTGCCCCGTGCTGCACTCTCTGTGATCTGCATAATTTATGTCCCAGCT